>NC_073381.1:60126117-60163617 GCF_028641065.1 Leucoraja erinaceus
AGATTTTTTAAAAACCGACTGACTGCCTACAGGACCGATCTGCGCATGCGCGGTTTTATAATTTTCTGTGCATGCGCGGATTTTCACGATTTTTAAAGGTCGACTGACTGCCCAGTGCCTACCCTGAGTAATTACACACAGCACGTGCCTGATTCTCCCCTTATATTCAACCTCCCAAAGTGCAACACCTCACACTTGCTTGGATTAAACTACATCTGTTTTTTTCTGCACACATTTCTGTAGCTGATCTGTATCCCGCTGAATAACTAGACAGCCTTCCTCACAGTCCGTGACCCCAGCAATCTTGGCGCTATCTACAAACTTACTAACCAACCCGTCCACGTCCAAATCATGTACATATATCACTTACAGCTGAGGTCCCAGCACAGATACCTGCGGAACTCCACTGGTCACAGATCTCCAGCCTGAATATCATCCTTCCGCCACAACTCTTACTGTCTTCTATAGTCAGCCAGTTCTGAACCTATACGATCTAAGTCACTGTTAATCCTGTACATTATAATCTTCTGGATCAGCCTACCATGTGGGACTTTTATCGAATACCCTACTAAAATCTATGTAGACCACATTCACTGCCTCACCATCAATCACCTTCGTCACCTCCACAATAAATGTGATCAAGTTAGTAAGACACAACCTGATGTGTACAAAGTCATGCTGACTGTCCCTAACTAAACCATTCTCATCCAAATGGAAGTAAATCCTCTCGTGAAGACTCCTCTCCAATAACCTTCCAACTGTATTACAAAGAGCATGAGCATAGGACATAAGGTGCCAACCTCTTCATTGATCCCTGGGATTAAAAACAGGCAAACATTTTTGCCAATTATTGAATACATTTCCAGATACTCAGTTCCATTGAATTTAATGGAAATAAATGTTCATAGGAGAGAACAACTAGCAGAAGATACGTCTATGAACAATTAGCATTTGCTAACACGGCAAATTTCTTTCCAATAAGCTCAGCTGATTCTCCTCAGTTGTATCGCAGGTGGGTAATTTTCAGAAGTCACTGGAGAGCATTTTGAAGCAGGAAAGTAGTTGATCATTCTAGTTCTTTGTAAATTGGGAATGGTGAAGCTAATTGTGTTATCCCATAGCCGAGCTTAGATCCTCCAGCATAAATTTATTACTCAGTGTTTGGGTATGCACAGTCAATTAGCAAGCTTCCGAATACTAATTCCATCAGGAATGGCAAGGCATTAAATTACATTTCTGCATTTCAACAACACAGTAAATTATCTTACAGACAATGGAATCCGATGCAATTTCTAGTGAAACAAACTTGACAGAATACCAACATGTCATTTTAATTTTGATCTGAAAAATAATCTTTCTGTTGTATCTGCAGCCAAGCCATCAGGCACATCATTCACTTACCTTTTCCCAGTAAAAGTTCAGGTTAATCTCTGATGCCCCCTAAAATATTACAGTTCTATTAAATTTAATTTACTTACCTTGTAGTGGAAAAGGAACAACCCACAAAACAGACTGTAAATATCTGCTGTTAATAGGGAGAGGTTGACAGCAGTGGCACTGCTTCTTTTAATGACGACCGGCATGAAGCTGTACAGACCAAACATACAGGCACTGAAGCCAACATACAGCAGCCCTGGAAAAGAGAGCAAGAAAGATATTATTTCTTTTTCAAATTTAAAATAGAAATGCAAATTGTTTCACTTCAAAAGCTTTGAAACCAGCAAAAATTGTCAACGACTCACTATCACGCTGCTCAGTCAGTGGTTCCTATAGGAATGATTGTCAACAAAACAACACAAGTATTGCACAGCAGCAGAGTGCTGTCTCACTGTGCCAGAGACCTGGGCTCGAACCTGACTAGGGGTGCAGACTGTGTGGAGCTTGTGACTGCGTGGATTTTCTCCCGGATCTCCAAAAGACGTGCAAACATGCCATTTGCTTACCTATTTACTTGGGAACAAATAATATAGGATCAATGTGCAGATTTATTCTTTTGTATAAAAGCTCACTTTTAGTTGTGACAAATGCTTCTAAGATATCTGTATATCAGTTATGGGTTTCAAGAATTTTAAAAGGAAATGGAAAATAGCGCTGTCATGGGGTGAAAGGACTTTAAACGAAATCTGAAAGTAAATGATTTTACTGTAGTTATAATCTGAAATGAAAATGTTCTTAATTGAAGTCTTCATGAGCCTCAATATTTTTAATGTGGTCTATTTTTCAGCTCGTTTGGCCAACAATGAGAATCCCTTTGATGAACAGGATGAAAATTTACTTGTCTGAGCGATTTCTGTATTTTTTATACATGAAAAGACAACAAGCATTCTCTAAAAACCTTGACATTTTTTAGGTAGGAAGTATGCCCTCATTATATTGATAACACGTTTTTCTAATATCTAAACTTTTTGAAGGTAGTGATGCAATGGGTTTTCAGTTGTTTGACATGACTTTGCATTCAACCAAATCTGATAGTTCATAGATAGAAGTGGCCTCATTCCAGACCAGAGAGAGAATAGGCACACATCAGTTCCATTTCTAATTTAATAATCTAGGTTATAAAGAAATAAACATTTGTTACAAACTCAAACTATTACTTCTATATTGAACAGTGTCTTGTGCCATCTACCTCATTCAGACTATCTTTAAATTGGATTTTACCTTACACCAAACGTTATTGCCTTCATCTTGTATATGTACACTGTGGATGGTTTGATTGTAATCGTGTATAGTCTTTTCGCCGCCTGGATAGGACTCAACAAAAAAGCTTTTCACTGTACCTCTGTACTAGAAACATAGAAAATAGGTGCAGGAGGAGGCCATTCGGCCCTTCATTGTGATCATGGCTGATCGTCCCCTATCAATAACCCATGCCTGCCTTCTCCCCATATCCCTTGACTCCACTAGCCCCTCGAGCTCTATCTAACTCTCTCTTAAATCCATCCAGTGACTTGGCCTCCACTGCCCTCTGTGGCAGGGAATTCCATAAATTCACAACTCTCTGGGTGAAAAAGTTGTTTCTCATCTCAGTCTTAAATGACCTCTCCTTATCACCAGAGCCCTATACAACAGCAGAAGAACCTCTTTACTCCTATACTGAAATCCTCTTGTTATGAAAAGTGACAATAAACTAAACTAAGCTACTCTATTTCCAGCACCACCAACTCATCTAACACTGGTATGTTCCAGGGATCCGTCAGCCCTCCCTAGCACTTCTTATTAGTCTATTTTGAGCTGACTGATGTTTCAGGACCAAACCTCAGGAATGCCCAGGCACAACAAGCAGCAGGACCATTAGGAGCAGAGCTGATCCAAATATTTGCCAAATGACTTTAGATCAGATATCCTGGATAATCATGTGAACAGCATGAAGTGACTATTTTATTGTGTTTCCCACCAACCCAGCTGGTTTGCAATGGATGTTTCCGCCTGACAACATAACCGATATTGGAAATGTACTTTGCATGCAATTATGGAATGATCTTGCTTGCTGCCATTCTGAGCACAGTATATTAAAGTGCAAGGGTACTGCTTACTTCTCTCTTATCCCCAGGGTTCATCCATCAGCTCATAAGTACCCAGGCACAACATTTTCTTGGCAATGGTCAGAGAGAGCAAAGTAATTCATATGTTTTTTGCACAAAATAATAAATTCAATGTCAAACTGAGGTGTACTTACATAGGTTTAACTTGTGGAATTGATGAAAACAGATGTTATATTGGATGGCCACTAGGTATAATTTTCTATTAACTATCGAGTCACCTTAATGATGTGGTAATGTGATAGAATCTGATGCACTGCCAAGCCCCAACCATGAGTTTAATTTACTAATACTGCTCAAGTGCATTGATAACGCACTAGTTGTGTGTCATTTTTCATGTATATATTTAAAAGAAATGCAAAATTATATATTTTTTTGTCACAAATATAAAATTTAAAAAGAATACACTGCATAAAAATTACACTGGCTCTGGAGAGGCTCCAGAGGAGGTTTGCAAGAATGATCCCAGGAATAAGTGGGTTAACATATGATGAGCGTTTGACAGCACAGGGCCTACGCTCGCTGGAGTTTCGGATAAACGGAGTCCTTATTGAAACTTACCGAATAGTGAAAGGCTTGGATTGAATGGATGTGGAGAGGATGTTTCCACTAGTGGGAGAGTCTAGGACCAGAGGTCATAGTCTCAGAATTAAAGGACGTTCCTTTAGGAAGGAGGTGAGGAGGAATTTCTTCAGTCAGAGGGTGAGAATGTGTGGAATTCTTGGCCACAGAAGGTTGTGAAGGCTAAGTCAATGGGTATGTTTTAAGGCTGAGATAGATAGATTCTTGATTAGTACTGGTGTCAGGGGTTATGGGGAGAAGGCAGGGTAATGGGGTTTGGAGGAAGAGATAGATCAGCCATGACTGAATGCGACGATGGGTTGAATGGCCTAATTCTGCTCCTATTACTTATGTCCTTATAATCAACCACCAACAGATCTTAGCACATTGACAATAATAACCTCAATTAGCATCTTGGAAATGCCTTGCAAGGACAAAAACAATTATATTGTTGTTTAGGCTAGAAGTGGAAATTAGACTAAATTATTAATAGTAAATCCTCTTTATGAAAGAAAACAGTTGTAATTAATCCTCAGTTGCAAGTGATAAATGTGGAATATAGTTGGAGGTGTATGTTGAACTCTGCGTTCATATTTATATGTATGCTGCAAGTGAGCAGTCAAAATATTGTCATTTGTCGAAATATTCTTTAAAATCGTCTTATCCTTTAACAAATTTTGATAAGACTCCTGTGAAACACACTGGGAAATGTAAAAGGAAATTACGATAAAAGCGTAAGATTGGATAGTTTCTTCAGTATTACATGTTCCAATATTCACTGAGCAATATTTAATTCAGTTTATTGTTTAGTAAGTGATAATTTATTGAATTACTGGCTTATTTTTATCTCTAACGCAATGCCCTCATTAAGATCTTTATCTGTCCCAACATTTGTTCCATCAAGTAGAAACTCGTTCTTTATTCGTTGTCCTCTAAGTAGTGCATGCACGGTGGCGCAGCGGTAGAGTTGCCACCTTACAGCGCCAGAGACCTGGGTTAGATCCCGACTACGGGTGCTGTCTGTACGGAATTTGTACGTTTTCCCCGTGACTGTGTGTGTTTTCTCTGAGATCTTCGGTTTCCTCCCACACTCCAAAGACGTACAGGTTTGTAGGTTAATTGGCTTGGTATAAATGTAAATTGGCCCTAGTGTGTGTAGGATGGTGTTAATGTGCGGGGATCGCTGGTTGGCGTGAACTCGGTGGGCCGAAGGGCCTGTTTCCGCTCTGTATCTCTAAACTAAACTAAATTAATGCAAAGGTGGCATTGTACACATTTAAATATGGGCAATGCTGAACAATTATCTACCTCTTTGATGATCCTCAGATTATCCTTGATCGGACTTGATTGGCTTTACCTTGCACTAAAGGTTATTCCCTAATACAGATCTATACACTGCAAATGGATCGATAGTAATCACGTATTGTCTTCCAGCTAACTGGTTGGCATGCAACAAAAACTTTTCACTGTACCTCAGTACACGTGACAATAAATTACGCTAAACTAAACCTTCGATCCACCATTCACGATCTTGGCTCATCTTCAAACTCAGCTCCTCATTTTCTATTATTCCCTTAATATCTGAAAATCTACTGATCCCTATTTACAACATATAATGTAGACAAGTACAACACAGGAATGGACTAAAATGTCTGTGCTGAACATAATGCCAAAATAAACTAAGCCTACACATGATCCATGCCCCATCCATTTAGTACCAAACCAATGACTTAGTCTCCCCAGGTCTTTTGCGTAGAGTATTCCAGAGAACCCCCAACTCTATGATCAGGAGAAATGTCTTCATTATTTCTAAATACCCCACCCGTTAATCTGAGATTGCAATCGATGGCTCTAGGCTCCTCAGACCAGGGAAACATCCTTCGTGCATCAATTCTGTTGAGCCTGTAAATTAGAACAGGGCAATTCCATATGCTATTCACACATGCTTGATATTTTCCCAGCATCAGGCATGCCATCACTTGCATAGATTCACGTTTCCATTCATTCTGTAGGAAGCTCCACTCTATGACCTTTATGGAATAGTCTCAGTTGAACCAGGAGCATATTGAACAGGTGTTTTGCTTTTCTATTTAATGGGACTGTACTGGCATCAGAAGATCTGAATATGTAGCGACTGCAGAGAGTCCAAACATCTTCCTCCACTCCACTATGCGCATTGGACTTTGTCCATGGAGCTGATGTGCTATAATGCTGAGACATTCTATTCTGCACTCTGCATCTTCCTCTTTGCTCTATTGTACCCGAGTTTGATTCAATTGTATTTATTTTATAGAATTATCTGATCTGATTAGACAGCTTGCAAAACAAAGCTTTTCACCGTACCTCAGTGCACTTGACAATAATAAACATAAACCTAATAGACAAGGGCTAGGCTTCACCGTTGGCTCCTTGCAGCAGCGAACTCTCCAACTGCAGTAGCCGAACAGCCATACAACTACCAGGACTGCAGTGAAAAGCATTGATCTCCTCAAGATGAGATTTCTTTGCTTGAAGCAATCTTGGGCTGCTCTTCAGAGGAGTCAACCAGAAATGTAAATTCCATTGCAATGCGCTGCATGATGCACAGCAATCTTGTATCAAGCACCACGTGGCAATGAAGACAGCAGCCACAATCAGACAAAGACGAACATGGATCCCCAGACCCCAGTATTCAGGAGGCAGAGCCTGAAGGAGCTGAGGAAAGCAGCAGCCTGGTCATGTCCCTGGCCAATATTCACATCTCAGCTTCTTGCTAAGTGGCAAGGGAAGCCGAGGTCGCAAGTCCTTAATAGAAAGACAATTTTCCCAAGGAACCTGCAAAATATAATTCCCAATGTAAATTCCAATCCTTAATACCAACATGATCCTCCAATATTCAGCTGGGAGAAGCCCGAGGAGGCATCAAATCCTTCACACTCTGCTGCGTATGGCCACCTGCACTGAATGCAGCATGTGATTGAACAAACCTCTGTGCTTTGTTCCAGTTTAATGGTTTGCTGTAACGTAGCTGTGTCTCCTGATAAATGGCATTTTTTTTAAAGAACTCACTCTGCAATTTATTTATGCCACTGGTGCAGCTGGTAGACCTCACAGCGTCAGCGACTCAGGTTCAATCCCCATCCATGTTCACCCTGTGATAGCGTGGGTTTCCTCCCACAACCCAAAGATGTATAGGTTTGTACGTTAATCATTCTCTGTAATTTGCCTGCAGGGTGAGTGATGGTTAGTGTGGACTTGTTGGCCATTGTCTCCATGCTGCATCCTTCAATCAATTAAACTGGTCAGAAGTTGCATCTGGAATTGTCCAGGCCTCTTCTAAACTGAACGTTGGCCAATTTGCCTTTTTTTAAAAAAAAAAAAAAGGGGGTTCCAATTGGACGTTAGGACTAAATACAGCTAGATCTTAAAAACACCAAAGTGAGTTCAATTGAATTTCTAGGCAATTGTGCTCTTTGTTAAAAACTTCTATACATGTTACTTTCAGTCACAGTAAACACTTGTATCATTATTTTGTTTCAGGGGAAGACAAGAGGAGAGCTGAAGGTCAGAGTACACTTCTTCTTATAGCCTCTGACCTATAAATCCTTCTTGTTATTCACAAACTTTAAAAAGCCCAGCCATCAAAAATGAATGAAAAGAGGATAAAAGTAAAATTCTCACCTATCTGCCAATCCCATGGTACCTTTAACAATTCCTTATGTTCTATTATAGCCCTGTAATAAAAAAAGTTAAAATGATTCATTTATTTTGCACTTCAGTCAATAGGATACTTGCCTCATACCTGCCCCTAGAAGAGTAATTCAGCTGCATAAACATCCAACAAATAGTTCTATGAGCAGTACTTAGTTAATCATATTGAACGTTAGCACTTGGGGCAATTAAATACACTTGACGTTATCTAACAATGGTTAGATACAGTCATCTATGCACCAAAAAGTAGAATTGCTTCAAAACATTTTTCATAAACAACATTGGTATATTTGTTTAAAGCATGTTGTGTAATGTCCTATCAATCATATCCGGATAAATAAGCCGGGAATATAGTTTCAGAAATGACAAAAACTGGTGGTCACAAAAGAAAAACAGGGTGGAAATTAACTTAAATAAATAAAAACATGTCTTCCAATTTTAGCCCTTATGAATTATTTCAGATTTGGTGACCTGGATTTTGAAGGGAACTGTGGCATTTAGTCATCAAATTTTTCATTGCTTATGTGAGCAGCCCAAATTAAAGAGCTCCAGGTTAGACCTTATGCACAGACACCTAACCAACTGCTTTCACGGGAGGGAAGAAGCAGAAAGGGACTTAAATAATGAGTCCTCTTATGGGCCTGTCCCACTTAGGTGATTTTTCAGCGGACTGCCAGCAGCTGTCAAGTTGCCGGCAGTCGCCGGAAAAACCGGCAACTAGAACGGCGACTGAGTGGAACGCACACACACAAACACATCGCTTCTTTCACCAGCCCGTTATGCAGGCGGGGGCTACAGCAGGCGGGGTGAGCGCTGTCTAAAAAATTCACACGGTGCAAAGCCAAGGTGAAACGGACACACACAGAAGGTTGGCGCTGTAAAAAGACAGCTAAAGCACAGTGTACGGTAAGTCCTTTAAAATAGGAGGGGAGAGGGGGAGAAGGGGGGAGAAAGAATGGAGGCAACTGAAGCCAGACGTACACAAATGTAGTCCAAAATACTTACCGCTTGCCTTTTTTTCCCCAACGAGCCAATGAAATTCACCGGTCAGCACTGGCTACAACCTACGAGAACCTCCAGAACCTTCAACCTCCTAGCAACCCATTAGGACCTCCTGGCGACCCACCAACGGCACGAGAATTTTCACTACTCTCCATGGCGGCTTCATTCTAGTTGCCGCTAATTTTTCAACATGTTGAAAAATTCACAGTGACCATAATGAGGCCGCGACTAGTTTCTCACGACCATGAAGGCGACTCCCCGGCAACCACACGCGAACATGTGGCGACTGCATATTCTCCTGCAGTCGCATAAAAAGTCGCCTAAGTGGGACAGACCCATAAATTTAGTAATAACAAGGAACTGCAGATGCTGGTTTATACCAAAGATAGAAATAAAATTCTGCAGCAACTCAGCGAGTCAGGCAACATCTCCGGCAAAAATGGATAACTAACATTTTGGGTCAGAACCCTTCTTCTGACTGTTTGCAGGGAGGAGCGGGGGGCAAAACTGTGAGAGAAGAGGAGGCCGCACAAGTCACAGCCAGCAATAGACAACATCGGCCCTGATAGGCATATTGTTGGTTTAGATTTTTTTATTGTTTGAAAGTACTTCAACAATTTTATTTAAATGAAGAAATATAGATATCTTTTTAATGGTCTTACATAGTTTTTAATGGGCCCTGATAGACCTGGCCTTGCTGCTGTCCGTGTCCACCCATCCGCAGTGACCTGATCTAATAAAGAGCCATTAACTATCTCTCCCTGTGAAAGAGTGTGCCTCTGACCTGGAGCTGGCCACTAGCAGTGTACAGGCCAATGTTGACAATAATTTATCAAATATGTAATATTTGCAATTTTTTAAAAACTAGTAATTACAATTGTATATTAAATTGTATATTAAAGACATAAAATAATCCATTATATAAAACAATATCATTTTCTTATTTTAATCTCTGTTGTTCAACATTTTAAGATGTCGTAGAACGCGTTTTAAAAAATATCTTGCCTCAGTTAAGAAACAACCAGTTTAGCGGAAAAATCTTCACTCAAGACCCAACATGTAGGGGAGAAAGAAGAAAAAGAAAATAAACAGAAAATAAGAGGTGGTGGGTTTCTTAAATGTGTATGTTTTAATGCTAGGAGTATTGTAAGAAAGGTGGATGAGTTTAGAGCCTGGATTGACACCTGGAAGTATGATGTTGTGGCGATTAGTGAAACGTGGTTGCAGGAGGGCTGTGTTTGGAAACTAAATATTCCAGGATTTCGTTGCTTCAGGTGTGATAGAATTGGAGGGGCAAGAGGTGGAGGTTTTGCATTGCTTGTCAGGGAAGATATTACAGCAGTGCTTTCACAGGATAGATTAGTCGACTCGTCTAGGGAGGCTATTTGGGTGGAACTGAGAAATGGGTAAGGTGTAGCAACACTTATACGGGGTGTATTATAGACCGCCAAATGTGGAGCAAGAATTGGAAGAGCAAATATGTAAGGAGATCGCAGATATTAGTAGTAAGCACAAGGTAGGGATTGTGGGACATTTCAATTTTCCACACATAGACTGGGAAACACATTCTGTAAATGGGCTGGATGGTTTGGAGTTTGTAAAACGTGTGCAGGATAGTTTTTTGCAGCTATACATAGAGGTACCTACTAGAGAAGGGGCAGTGCTGGACCTCCTGTTAGGAAATGAGACAGGTCAGGTGGTGGAAGTATGTGTTGGGGAGCACTTCGGGTCCAGTAATCACAATACCATTAGTTTCAATATAACTATGGAGAAGGTCAGAACTGGACCAAGGGTTGAGATTTTTGATTGGCTACCTTTGAGGAGATGCGAAAGGATTTTAAAGGAGTGAATTGGGACATTTTGTTTTATGGGAAGGAAGTAGCAGAGAAATGGAGGACATTTAAAGGTGACATTTTAAGAGTACAGAATCTTTATGTCCCTATTCGGTTGAAAGGAAAGAGTAATAATTGGAAAGAGCCATGGTTTTCAAGGGAAATTGGACACTTGGTTCGGAAAAAGAGAGAGATCTACAATAATTATAGGCAGCGTGGAATAAATGAGGTGCTTGAGGAGTATAAAGGAATGTAAAAAGAATCTTAAGAAATAAATTAGAAAAGCTAAAAGAAGATATGAGGTTGCTTTGGCAAGTAAGGTGAAAGTAAATCCAAAGGGCTTCTACAGCTATATTAATAGCAAAAGGATAATGAGGGATAAAATTGGTCAACTAGAGAGTCAGAGTGGACAGCTATCTGCAGAGCCAAAAGAGATGGGGAAGATATTGAACAATTTCTTTTCTTCGGTATTCACCAAGGAGAAGGATATTGAATTATGTGAGGTAAGGGAAACAAGTAGAGTAGCTATGGAAACTATGAGGATCAAAGAAGAGGAAGTACTGAAACTTTTGAAAAATATAAAAGTGGATAAGTCTCCAGGTCCTGACAGGATATTCCCTAGGACATTGAGGGAAGTTAGTGTAGAAATAGCCGGGGCTATGACAGAAATATTTCAAATGTCATTAGAAACGGGAATGGTGCCGGAGGATTGGCGTACTGCGCATGTTGTTCCATTGTTTAAAAAGGGTTCTAATAGTAAACCTAGTAATTATAGACCTGTTAGTTTGACGTCAGTGGTGGGCAAATTAATGGAAAGGATACTTAGAGATAATATATATAAGCATCTGGATAAACAGGGTCTGATTAGGAACAGTCAACGGATTTGTGCCTGGAAGGTCATGTTTGACTAATCTTTTTGAATTTTTTGAAGAGGTTACTAGGGAAATTGATGAGGGTGAAGTGGTGGATGTTGTCTATATGGACTTCAGTAAGGCTTGACAAGGATCAACGTGGAAGGTTGGTTAAGAAGGTTCAATTGTTGGGTATTAATAGTGGAGTAGCAAGATGGATTCAACATTGGCTGAATGGGAGATACCAGAGAGTAATGGTGGATAACTGTTTGTCAGGTTGGAGGCCAGTGACGAGTGGGGTGCCTCAGGGATCTGTGTTGGGTCCACTGTTGTTTATCATATACATCAATGATCTGGATGATGGTGTGGTAAATTGGATTAGTAAGTATGCAGGTGATACTAAAACAGGTGGTGTTGTGGATAATGAAGTAGATAAAGTCTACAGAGAGATTTAGGCCATTTAGAAGAGTGTGGGCTGAAAGATGGCAGATTGAGTTTAATGCTGACAAGTGTGAGGTGCTACATCTTGGCAGGCCAAATCAAAATAGGACTTACATGGTAAATGGTAGTGAATTGAGGGATGCAGTTGAACAGCGAGATCTAAGAATAACGGAGCATAGTTCCCTGAAGGCGGAATCTCATGTAGATAGGGTGGTAAAGAAAGCTTTTGGTGTGCTGGCCTTTATGAATCAGAGCATTGAGTATAGAAGTTGGGATCCAATGTTAAAATTGTACAAGGCATTGGTGAGACTAATTCTGGAGTATGGTGTACAATTTTGGTCGCCAAATTGTAGGAAATATGTCAACAAAATAGAGAGAGTACAGAGGTGATTTACTAGAATGTTGCCTGGGTGTCAGCACCTAAGTTACAGAGAAAGGTTGAACAATAGGTATTTATACTTTGGAGCGCAGAAGGTTAAGGGGGGACTTGATAGAGGTCTTTAAAATGATGAGAGGGATAGACAGAGTTGATGTGGATAAGCGTTTTCCATTGAGAGTAGGGAAGATTCAAACAAGAGGACATGATATGAGAATTAAGGGACAAAGGTTTAGGGGTAACATGAGGGGGAACTTCTTTTCTCAGAGAGTGGTAGCTGTGTGGAATGAGCTTCCAGTGGAAGTGTTGGAGGCAGGTTCGATTTTATCATTTAAAAATAAATTGGATTGAGATATGGATGGGAAAGGAATGAAGGGTTATGGTCTGAGAGCAGGTAGATGGGACTAGGTGAGGGTAAGTGTTCGGCAGACTAGAAGGGCCGATATGTCCTGTTTCCGTGCTATAATTGTTATATGGTTATATGGTTAAGTATCTATGAAACTATTTTTGACTTTATTCATTGTTCATATTTCTAAAACAAACTTGACACATTATTAAAATATCTTGTAATAGTGATCAATGGATCTATTAAGAAACTAATCCAAACAGTTTCTGCGTGGCTAGATTTTTAGCGGCATTATTAAACCGTCACACCTTTTTAACAATAATTGAAGTAGTTTGTAAAACATAGGAACATTTTACATTAAGAATTTGTTATGTATCGTATTTTCACATAAAGTATACACTTTTATATAATCACATCCTCAAATATATGAATATTAGCTAAATTATTGCTTTATACATTTCAAATGAAACAAATAATAATGCAATTCACTGCGAAACGTCAATTGTTTCCTCAACATTGCTTGGAATGCAATGCAATCAACTCTTGGTGTAGTCTGATGCTACTCATCCACACCATGATATCTGTACAAGTGACAGGCCACCGGGCCAACAGGATGCAAGTAATGTAAATCAACACCCATTCATTGTATGAGAAGGGCATTCCTTTCGCAACTTTCAAATCACGGGTAGCAGTGGAATGAACGATTAGGATAGGAAAAGTAGAATACAAAGAAATAATGTTATTAAGGGATTTAAATTCTATATTATTTTCCAATTTTATGTTGACTTTATATGATTATGCATTTCCATGTATATTACAGATATCTCCTAATATTTTGCTGAACTTCTGAGGTAGGGCTCATCTGGATGTTTGCTAATTTGTGATGAAAAATTACATTTCCAATTCTTTTTCATAGAAATTCTAGCAATCTTAAAGTAATCCGAATTGTTTAATGGATATAACAAACAGCACGGGACCAACGCTGACCCCTGCAATACACCACTGGTCACAAGCATCCATTACGAAAAACAACCCTCCACATCTATCCTTTTTCTATGTCTGTCATCTCTGTCATATGTGCACAACGACCTCTGGCTCCTCATTCTTGCCCTTGAGAACAGTCTGTAGCCGCTCCGAGTCATCCCTGGCACTAGGAAGGCAATACACCATCATGGAATCCTATTTGTGGCCACAGAATCTGCTGCCTATCCCCCTAACTATAGAATCTTCTATCACTGGAGCAGTCTGACCTCACCTTATGTTCAAGAAGGAACTGCAGATGCTGGAAAATCGAAGGTAGACAAAAGTGCTGGAGAAACTCAGCGGGTGAGACAGCATCTATGGAGCGAAGGAAATAGGCAATGTTTCAGGCCATCTGAAGAAGGGTTTTGGCCTGAAACGTTGCCTATTTCCTTCGGTCTATAGATGCTGCCGCATTCGCTGAGTTTCTCCAGCACTTTTGTCTGACCTCACCTTACCCCACTGTGTCTCAAAGCCAGACCTGATGCCAGTGACATGGTAGATGCTGCTTTTACCTGCACAGTCATCCATCCCAACAGTGTCCGAAAGAGTATACATATTTTTGAGCGGAAAGGCTACAGGTGATTCATACACTCTGTGCTTACTCCTTTTACCCTTCCCGGTGGTCAGCCATCTACTTTCCGCCTGCACCTTAAGGGTGACCAATGTGGACATTGGGATAGCTCAAACCTTTCTACAGAGCTCCATCTTACCATTGACAGAACATACGTTGATTAATTTATTTATTTAAGATTGATCAAGCAGAGAGGGTGGAGTGGGGGGCAGGAGTGGGTATAAAAAGGGAGGAGAGGATGGGAAGAGAGGGTGGGAGGAAAGGAAGATGTTTAAATTCAGTTAATTTCCAACCAGGCCAATAGTGAATTCCAGTAGCTGACAACAGAGGCTTATCAGTGCACAATGCCTCTGGGGCAGCAGAGAAGGAGTGGTTTTGCTAATTGCCAGAAATTTAAAATGCAACTGAGCTGCAAGGCTCAGTTGAAATAGAGGCAAGAGATTAATCAATCCTTCATCACGTAGTGTTTTGCTGGACATTAAGAATATACAGGTACTCTACCTTGCAAAGGCATTAAATAGAAAAATGTATAATGCCTTCCTGGTATCTGTAACTCAACATAATACGATTGCCCACATTTGGTCAAATGTACAGTTCACCTTAAAGCACTAATTGGGGGAAAAAGACACACGTGGCAGGCACAAATGGAAAAATGGTTCCTTCAGAATCTTCCACTGTATAATAAAGAGAAGTTTACTATTTTTTTCTATATTCAATTATAAAGATTTAGTTAATCTGAAGCAGTTTATTTACATTGGTTGTTAGTATTGTGCAGAGCCCACAAGGAAATCCATGACCAAAATCCTCTTCACCATTTACATCAATAAATACGCAGTGAAATCAATCAGTCACGGTGGCGCAGGGGTAGTTGCTGCATTACAGCAAATGCATCGCCGGAGACCCGGCTTCGATCTCGACTGCAGGTGCTGTCTGCACGGAGTTTGTACGTTCTCCCCATGACCTGCGTGGATTTTCTCCGAGATCTTCTGTTTCCTCCCACACTCCAAAGACGTACAGGTTTGTAGGTTAATTGGCTAAGTAAATGTAAAAA
The DNA here is from genome assembly GCF_028641065.1 of Leucoraja erinaceus. NCBI lineage: Eukaryota > Metazoa > Chordata > Chondrichthyes > Rajiformes > Rajidae > Leucoraja > Leucoraja erinaceus. Next base: position 60,141,401 of record NC_073381.1, read on the forward strand.
TTGTCCCTAGTGGGTGTTAATGTGCGGGGATCGCTAGTCGGTGCGGACCCGGTGGGCCGACGGGCGTGTTTCCGCGCTGTATCTCTAAACTAAACTAAACTAAGTCAGCTGATTTATGTTGGTAAGTAACTTCCTGACTGCTAATTTTCTAATAACTGACTATTGTGAGCAAGAAATTGGAAAATTGAATTAAAAAACCTAACCACTAACATTGAGAGGGCTTATCCTCCTGGAAGTAGACACAAAATGTTAACTCATCAGTGCAAAAAATTCTTGTTTGCAAAATAACAGGCAGGTAAATCTCATGTTTTCACTTATTTATTCAGCTTTTATAACCTTCCAATCACATTTTCTACTTCAATCGCTATTATGCTAGCAGACTTTGTTGCTCTTACTTACTGACCTAGCACTTTAGACTAGGCCTATGCAAAACTAATGTTTTTTAGTTGTCCTTTAGACTTTACTTTTAGACTTTAGAGATACAGCGTGTCCCAGCGAGACAGCACCGACCAGTGATCACCCTGTACACTACCACTATCCTACATTTACTAGGAACAATTTACAATTAACAGAAGCCAATTAATCTACAAACCTGTACATCTTTGGTGTGTGGGAGGAGACCAGAGCACCCGGAGAAAACCCACGCGGTCACAAGGAAAACGTAAAACTCCGTTTAGTCAGGATCGAACCTTGGTCTCCGGCACCGTAAGGCTGCAACTCTACCGCTAGCCACTGTGCCCACCCGTTTGATACAGCAAGATTATTTGCAATTTATGGTGTACAGCATCCAGGGGAACTCTCCTTGCATCATTCAAGTAGGGGCAGTAGAGATTTAATAATTTAAGGCCTTGCTCATCAAAGGTTAGCATATACTTTTTAAACATCTATCTAGTCATTTCAAAAAAATGTAGTCCAAAATACTTACAATCCACTCTACTGTCCTGTTTTGTGGAAATGTAATAACAATTAATTAAAATCCATTTTACATAGTGTTACTACAGTACTTTAATTCAACTATATCGTTCAATCTCTGAAGTCTCACACCCATTAATGTCTTGAATGAGGATAGAATAAAAAGAGAATATGTTGAAGAAAAGGCTCGCTGAACTAGTTTAATTAACTTTTTTATTGAGGCCCATATTCCAATTAAATTGGTCAAGGATTATTTTAATTGGTGCTGTATAGATTAACGGGAAACCGACCCACTTCACCAATGCCTCATCCATGCTGACACATGCCAATCTACAAGAGTGTCAACTAGGGCTTAATCACAGGAACCTACAAGACCAGTAGTAATGCCAGATAACTTTCCATTAATAGGGATGCTTTATTTGCTTTGTGACGGCAGGAACAACTTGCACCTTAATTGCATTATAAAGGGTTCTGTCAATGCTAAAAAAGCGAACGATAACTTCCATTCCAGTCATTAGCCTGAAACCAAGAGGTCATCAATTTAAGATTGGAGATGCATTGCAGCAACTACTGCAGGTGAATAAGGATGGAGAGTTGAATACAGTAAATGGATAATTATACATCAAGAATGTATTTTAAAAAATGGGAAAGAAGGAACTGCAGATGCTGGTTTACACCAAGGATAGACACAAAATGCTGGAGTAACTCAGCAGGTCAAGCAGCATCTCTTGACAAAAGGAATAGATAACGTTTTAGGTTGAGACCCTTCATCAGACTGAAAGTCAGGGGACCCGTTAAAAAAAAAAGGTTTCATAGCCGGTGAATTAAAACCTGGTGACCCTATTTATTCCCTTAGTACTCAAGAGGGAGTTAGATTTAGCTCTTAGGGCTAAAGGAATCTATGGATATGGGGAAAAAGCAGGAACGGGGTACTGATTTTAGATGATCAGCCATGATCATATTGAATGGCAGTGCTGACTCGAGGGGCCGAATGGCCTACTCCTGCACCTATTTTTCTATGTTTCTACTTGATTTGTAAAGTGATCTGACAACTCTACCAAGTGACAACTAGTCTGCTTAATTCCACGTTACAATCGAGAAGCCCAAACAAATGTATGGGCCATAAACTCATTCAGATTAATTTTAGATTTCTCCATTCCACAAAGAAATGATTAACTTCTTTCATCGCTTTAAAACAGACTGGAGGGCACAAAGTGCCATAAGGAGGCCCATAAGTAATTTAGGCTGGAAAGAACATTCATTTTAATTATTTCAATTCTTTCTCCAGAGAGAAGTGTAAGAGATCACTGGGTATTTCTATTAGAACAGGTTCTAAATTATCACCAACAACTGAATTTGCATCAGAATTTTATAGCTATACCAAGAGAGTTTGTAATTGTGTTAAATATGAAAAGAGCAATTTTGTCTTAATTCTCAGCGCGTCTTTATACAGATGCTTCATTCCATGAGATCTGTGCCTAAGTGGTGATCCAAGTCTTCAGGGACTATCATACTACACTTTTAGAATAGCCCCAATGGGTCGTGAATCTGTACTGAAGGGTTAACTAGAAAAGGTACCTGCTATCCTGATCCCACTCCTCTCTCCCGTGCCCCTACCCTCACCCCCCTCCCACAACCCCCTCCTCCCCTCATGCCTTCCCCCTCCCCCCCCCCCCCATACCCCCCCCCCCCCATACCATACTCACCTCTCCCCATACTCACCTCCCCCCCTCCCCCTCTCATACCCACCCTTCCCCCCTCCAACTTTGCCCCTTCCATCCCTCTCCCAACAGATCCCAAGGTGACCCACTCTCTCTCCGCCCTCATTTCCTCCACTCTCTCCCTCTCACCCACCCAGACCCCCTTTACCCAGAGAGTGGTAGCCCTGTGTAATACCTCCAGTGGAAGTCTCCCATACCACCTCCCCCCTCCGTTTTAAGATTTGTTAGGATTGTAAAACATGAAAACACCTCCAACTTTGCTATTCCTAGTTTACGTAAAAACAGATCAGGGAGGTGAGTGATTGATTCACATTCAATAATCCATTTTAAGGAGTGTTAAAAGGACAGGATGAACCCAGTTTCCTCGAAGCTAAACTAGTTTCTTGCCCATACCACAATCACGGCCTGTAAGATTTCCCAACTTTTCATTTGATGACATGGCCAGTGAAATTGTGGAAGTGTGTCCTGCAATGTTCCTGCAAACCAGAATTTCTAGAGACAGCAACCTCTGCACTCACTTCCTGCCACTTCCTGCCACTTATGTTTCATTTCTTCTTAGTAAGGTCTATCAGCCAACAAGCACAGACGATCTGTTTCCCTCTCAACTTCATTCATAGGCTTGGGCTCATCTTTATCTATAAATGAGACAAGCGTTATGGCCTGAGTGGACATCTCAATAGAAACAGCTTCACACCCACTCACAGCATTGCCACAGCTTGAGGTTAGAAGCCCTGTAAGTGCTAGAACCCTGACGTCCATTGTTGAAGGAAAGGGTCAGCTACTAACTATTGCGAACTGCCCATTATCAAGGTAAGGGTGGTATTATGCATTAAAAACTGTGGGAATCGTTTTGGAGTAATGACAAAGTAAACATAAAATCCAACTTGTACTGGCATTACTTCACTTTAATTTAGTAATCTTGTCTAAAAATGGTCCAATATCCAGGCAGAGACTTTTTTGATGTCGACTTTGAATTAAATAATGACCACAGTAATGCCCATGGCAGATTATTACCACCTAGCAGCACAGTTTGTTTAGCATCTGCTCTGAAAGGCAGAACATGGCAAATGTGACACCCTCAATATTTAATTGCAATGCCCGCCGTGATTAGTAGGTGTTGGAGCAGAATTGACTTTTTCATTTGGAAATGCAAGCAGCAAGTCAAATGCATTGGCGCGGATTTATCCACCCTCAAGCCTACCATTTGAAACGGAAAAAGGCTCAGATATGTATGAGATTATGTATTAAGGCATAAGTTCACATTAAATGCCATTTCTAAGAATAAAATTGTTCCTGTAGTAAACAACTAATATTAGACAGTGGGCCACAAAAAATCAAAATATTATGAAATCCATCAAGTTGAGCACAAAAATGTTCTAACACTAAAAAAGATTTCCAGTGTTTTGTGGTAGAATCATTGATTACTGGGAGCACACATCGGAAATTCAAATAGGCAACATGCCACAAAGTTCGAAAATCACCCCTTAATGTGTATGAAAGGACATTTTCTGTAGTGTCTTTCAAATAAAGAATGACCCCAATTTATTTTGGGCCTTAACACATATCTAAGCAGCATCTCAAAGTAGTTCACATTGTGAATTGTTTTGAAGTACAATGATGGTTATTAGGCTAAAGGTCTACAATTACATTCTCGTAGATCAATCACACCATTTGGATCGTTAATTCAGAGGCCGCGGAACGTTTTTGAAAGTGGGGGGAGCTGAGCGATCACTAATCGCTGGACTCAGGGGTACCCTGTGAGGGAGTGCAGCGACCGAGTGGGGGGAGGGTGGCACAATTATTATTTTTTGTTGTTGCTCGACCACCAAAAAATAGGGGGATAATACAAAACTCAAAAAGTGGGGGGGATATATCCTCCATCCTCCCCCCCCACCCCCTCTCTCTCCCTTTCGGGCCGACTCTCTCACTGTGTCCCTCTCTCGGGGCCGACTCTCTCTCTCGGGACCAAAGATCATGCTTGGGACAGACTCTCTCTCTCTCTCTCTCGCGGCCCACGGGCCCACCCACCCTCTCTTCCTTCCACTCAACGGCTAATCACAGCGCTTTGTTGACTGCCCCATCTCTCGACTGTGAACCGTGCTATGGGAGACCCGACCTTTTCTCGTCGGGTTTCCGTTATCGTTGGGGCCGCAACGAGGAGCGGCCTCCAACAGGAAGAGACCGGGGACTCTGGTGCTACGACTCACCGTCAACGTCGCGGGGCTGGCCGAGTCCGGAGCGGGTGGAGCGGTGGAGGAGCGCTGCTGCTGCTGCTGCTGCTGCTGCTGCCCGACCGGAGAGTCGGAGGCTTCAACGGCAGGTCTGTGGACGGCGGCACCGGGAGCCCGCGGGTTCCTGGAGGGAGACCGCTTTTCAGGGCTCTCGCAACGACGACTTCCCCCGCCCGAGTTGCGGGGTCGAAGAGCTCCTGGAGCGGGGCCTTACAGCACCGCCCCGCGCGGCTTGGAATGGCCGCGGGACTCTGCGAGCGCACGCCGGGGGGCTCTAACACCAAGACCCGGTGTGCGACCTTGCATCACTCGGCGTGGCTTTAATGGCCGCGGGACAATCGCCATCACCAGCCGGGGGCTTTGACTTTGACTCTGACATGGGGGGGGGGAGAGTGCAGTGGAGAGATAAGTGTATTTGGCCTTCCATCACAGCGATGTGATGGATGTTTATGTAAATTATGTTGTGTCTTGGGTCTATGTGTTTGTAATGTATGGCTGCAGAAACGGCATTTCGTTTGGACCTCATGGGGTCCAAATGACAATTAAATGTATCTTGTATAATTGGCCAATGAGCAGAGGGGAGGGTTTTGGGGGACACTCTGTTTCCGCTGGTCGTGGTTTTTCCGCGCTCACTGTGCGCTTGTTCTGAGATTCTGGATGTCGGAGGTCCTCAGAGGAAGAGAAAAATACGCCTGCGGGCCGGATAATTTTGGGTTATGAAGCATGTCTTGCAAAAAAGGAGGAGGGGCTGCACCCCCATTGTTCTGCGACCCATGTAATTTGATTATCACATTTTTAAAGAATGAGAAAAAATACTCACAGCTGTATGCCGCTGAAGAAAGAGCCAAACAGCCCAATCATTCCTAGAAACTCCACCCGGCTCAAATTCTTCACAATAAATTCCTCACAAACATTGGAGATGCCATATAATGTGGCGCCTGACAAAACTAGCAAATCTCCAAGCAGCTTATTATCACCTGGCCAAAAGAGACAAAAACAATCAATTGCAGAGTTGGTTTTGGACATATGATAGAAATTCTTCTGAACCAAAATAGCAATCACCATTTCTTCCACAGGTGTATGTACATTGCACATTATCAATTTTAGTGAAGGAATCTTTCTTGTAAGTCATGCATTAAGTGGCATGTAAAGAAAGTACTTCAACATTATAAAGACTGAAACCAAATGAACATAGTTAGAAAGGCATATTATTCAAGTGGAGGTTGGCTTTAAAACTGAGGTGCATAGGAATAATTTTGAACCTGAAATCAGAGATAGCCAAGGCTGAAACCCAGAGTTGTTACTTCACCACGCCTCAGGCATTCAGCTTGCATCCGTGCTTGGACCGAGATAATATCTGTACACAAGTGATGCAGGGAACATCCAAACTGAGCAACAGTGAACTTGTCATTGTTGAGTAAGTGCCATTCGATAACACATAGAAAAAAGGAACTGATCAATGTTCTCCAGAGACGCTGCTTGAACCGCTTAGTTACTGCAGCACTTTGTGTCCACTTGATAAAACCCCCAATGATACTTGCTATCACTATGCTGATTGGAGAAAGGCAAATGGAGCAGATTTTGGCATGGTAGAATTTTTCATTTATTGATGTGTGTGGCTAGTGCTGCAAAGGTCAAGAGAATACCAGACTTGTAGTTAGGGGGTCGGATAGGCGATTCTGTGGACGCAGTCGGGAGACCCGGATGGTGGTCTGCCTCCCTGGTGCCAGGGTCTCGGACGTGTCTCAATGCGTCCAAGATATCCTGAAATCAGAGGGAGAGGAGCCTGAGGTCGTGGTACATATAGGTACCAATGACATAGGTAAAAAAAGGGAAGAGGTCCTGAAGGGAGGATTTAGGGAGTTGGGAGGAGAGTTAAGGAAAAGGACCAAAAAAGTAACAATCTCAGGATTACTGCCTGTGCCACACGACAGTGAGAGTAGGAATGGAGCGAGGTGGAGGATAAATGCGTGGCTGAAGGACTGGTGCAGAGGGCAGGGATTCAAGTTTCTGGATCATTGGGACTTCTTTTGGGGAAGGTGTGACCTGTACAGAAAGACGGGTTGCACTTGAACCCGAGGGGGACCAATATCCTGGCGGGGAGATTTGCAAAGGCTACTGGGGAGACTTTAAACTAGAATGGTTGGGGGGAGGGACTCAAATAGAGAAAGCTAGTAGACAGAGTGTAAGGCAGGGGGCAGAGAAGGGAAGCACTCAGACCCAAAATCTAGGGGAGAAAGAAGAAAAAGGAAATAAACAGAGAATAAGAGGCAGTGGGTTTCTTAAATGTGCATATTTTAATGCTAGGAGCATGGTAAGATAGGTAGATGAGTTTAGAGCCTGGATTGACAACTAGAAGTAAGATGTTGTGGCAATCAGTGAAACATGGTTCCAGGATGGCTGTGATTGGAAACTAAATATTCCAGGATTTCGTTGCTTCAGGTGTGATAGAATTGGAGGGGCAAGAGGTGGAGGTGTTGCATTGCTTGTCAGGGAAGGTATTACAGCAGTGCTTTGGCAGGATAGATTGGAGGGCTCGTCTAGGGACGCTATTTGGGTGGAACTGAGAAGTGGGAAAGGTTTAGCAATACATATAGGGGTGTATTATAGACCGCCAAATGGGGAGCGAGAATTGGAAGAGCAAATATGTAAGGAGATTGCAGATATTAGTAGTAAGCACAAGGTAGTGATTGTGGGAGATTTCAATTTTCCACACATAGACTGGGAAACACATTCTGTAAAAGGGCTGGATGGTTTGGAGTTTGTAAAATGTGTGCAGGATAGTTTTTTACAGCAATACATAGAGGTACCTACTAGAGGAGGGGCAGTGCTGGACCTCCTGTTAGGAAATGAGACGGGTCAGGTGGCGGAGGTATGCGTTGGGGAACAGTTCGGTTCCAGTGATCACAATACCATTAGTTTCAATATAATTATGGAGTGGGTCAGAACTGGACCTAGGGTTGAGATTTTTGATTGGAGAAAGGCTAACTTTGATGAGATGCGAAATGATTTAAAAGGAGTGAATTGGGACATTTTGTTTTATGGGACGGATGTAGAAGAGAAATGGAGGACATTTAACCATATAACAATATAACAATTACAGCACGGAAACAGGCCATCTCGGCCCTACAAGTCCATGCCGAACAATTCTTTTTCCCCTTAGTCCCACCTGCCTGCACTCCTACCATAACCCTCCATTCCCTTCTCATCCATATGCCTATCCAATTTATTTTTAAATGATACCAATGAACCTGCCTCCACCACTTCCACTGGGAGCTCATTCCACACCGCCACCACTCTCTGCGTAAAGAAGTTCCCCCTTATATTACCCCTAAACTTCTGTCCCTTAATTCTGAAGTCATGTCCTCTTGTTTGAATCTTCCCTATTCTCAAAGGGAAAAGCTTGTCCACATCAACTCTGTCTTCCCTCTCATCATTTTAAAGGGGAAAATTTAAGAGTACAGAATCTTTATGTCCCTGTTCGGTTGAAAGGAAATAGTAAAAACAGGAAAGAGCCCTGGTTTTCAAGGGAAATTGGACACTGTTCGGAAAAAGAGAGAGATCTACAATATTTATAGGCAGCATGAAGTAAATGAGGTGCTTGAGTATAAGGAATGTAAAAAGAATCTTAAGAACGAAATAAGAAAAGCTAAAAGAAGATATGAGGTTGCTTTGGCAAGTAAGGTGAAAGCAAATTCAAAGGGTTTCTACAGCTATATTAATAGCAAAAGGATAACGAGGGATAAAATTGGTCCATTAGAGAGACAGAGTGGACAGCTATCTGCAGAGCCAAAAGAGATGGGGCAGATATTGAACAATTTATTTTCTTCGGTATTCACCAAGGAGAAGGACATTGAATTATGCGAGGTAAGGGAAACAAGTAGAGTAGCTATGGAAACTATGAGATTCAAAGAAAAAGAAGTACTGACACTTTTGAAAAATATAAAAGTGGATAAGTCTCCAGGTCCTGACAGGATATTCCCTAGGACATTGAGGGATGTTAGTGTAGAAATAGCAGGGGCTATGACAGAAATATTTCAAATGTCATTAGAAACGGGAATAGTGCCCGAGGATTGGCGTACTGCGCATGTTGTTCCATTGTTTAAAAAGGGTTCTAAGAGTAAACCTAGAAATTATAGACCTGTTAGTTTGACTTCCGTGGTGGGCAAATTAATGGAAAAGATACTTAGAGATAATATATATAAGCATCTGAATAAACAGGGTCTGATTAGGAACAGTCAACATGGATTTGTGCCTGGAAGATCATGTTTGACTAATCTTCTGGAATTTTTTGTAGGGGTTACTAGGGAAATTGATGAGGGTAAAGCAGTGGATGTTGTCTATATGGACTTTAGTAAGGCCTTTGACAAGGTTCCTCATGGAAGGTTGGTTAAGAAGGTTCAATTGTTGGCTATAAATGCAGAAGTAGCAAGATGGATTCAACAGTGGCTGAATGGGAGATGCCAGAGAGTAATGGTGGATGGCTGTTTGTCAGGTTGGAGGCCGGTGACTAGTGGGGTGCCTCAGGGATCTGTGTTGGGTCCACTGTTGTTTGTCATGTACATCAATGATCTGGATGATGGTGTGGTAAATTGGATTAGTAAGTATGCAGATGATACTAAGATAGGTGGTGTTGTGGATAATGAAGTAGATTTCCAAAGTCTACAGAGAGATTTAGGCCATTTGGAAGAATGGGCTGAAAGATGGCAGATGGAGTTTAATGCTGATAAGTGTGAGGTGCTCCATCTTGGCAGGACAAATCAAAATAGGACTTACATGGTAAATGGTAGCGAATTGAAGAATGCAGTTGAACAGAGGGATCTAGGAATAACTGTGCATAGTTCCCTGAAGGTGGAATCTCATATAGATAGGGTGGTAAAGAAAGCTTTTCTTATGCTAGCCTTTATAAATCAGAGCATTGAGTATAGAAGTTGGGATGTAATGTTAAAATTGTACAAGGCATTGGTGAGACCAATTCTGGAGTATGGTGTACAATTTTGGTCGCCCAGTTATAAGAAGGATGTCAACAAAATTGAGAGAGAACAGAGGAGATTTACTAGAATGTTGCCTGGGTTTCAGCAACTAAGTTACAGAGAAAGGTTGAATAAGTTAGGTCTTTATTCTTTGGAGTGCAGAAGGTTAAGGGGGGACTTGATAGAGGTCTTTAAAATGATGAGAGGGATAGACAGAGTTGACGTGGACAAGCTTTTTCCATTGAGAGTAGGGAAGATTCAAACAAGAGGACATGACTTCAGAATTAAGGGACAGAAGTTTAGGGGTAACATGAGGGGGATCTTCTTTACTCAGAGAGTGGTAGCTGTGTGGAATGAGCTTCCAGTGGAAGTGGTGGAGGCAGGTTCGATTTTATAATTTAAAAATAAATTGGATAGGTATATGGATGAGAAAGGAATGGAGGATTATGGTCTGAGTGCAGGCAGATGGGACTAGGGGAAAATAATAGTTCGGCACGGACTTGTAGGGCCGAGATGGCCTGTTTCCGTGCTGTAATTGTTATATGGTTATATGGTTATTGTGGAGAAACAACGTCCAAGTTCCCAAAGCAGGGGCATATTTGAAGAGGGGTTGATTAGCTTGTATCTGGCAGTTCAGGAACTTTACTTGTTTAGTCAAGTCAAGTCAAGTCACATTTATTTATATAGCACATTTAAAAAACAACTTTTATTGGCCAAAGTGCTTTACATTTGTTATAAGAATAGTATAAACAAACAAACTACATGCATATATACATATAGCCCTCGGTATAGGAAAGGCTTGGGAGTATAGATAAGTTTATAGTCTTGACTTAAAGGAGTCGATGGAGGGGGCAGTTCTGATGGGAAGGGGGATGCTGTTCCACAGTCTAGGAGCTGCAACCGCAAACGCGCGGTCGCCCCTAAGCTTATGCCTAGACCGTGGGATATTCAGCAGCCCCAAGTCGGCCGATCTGAGGGACCTGGAGGTGGAGTGGTGGGTGAGAAGATGGAGGGGGGGGGGGCAATGTAGGAGGGGGCAAGCACATTGAGGGCTTTGTAGACATAGAGGAGGGTCTTGAAATGTATATGGAACCGCACAGGGAGCCAGTGGAGAGAGGCCAGGATCGGGGTGATGTGGTCCCTTTTTCGGGTGCCCGTCAGGAGTCTCGCTGCGGCGTTTTGGACCAGTTGCAGGCGGGACAGGGAAGATTGGCTGATGCCAGTGTAAAGAAAGTTGCAGTTATCTAGGCGGGAGGAGATGAATGTGTGGATGATCTTTTCGAGGTCATCAAAGTGGAGGAATTGTTTTATTTTAGCTATTGTCTGAAGCTGAAAGAAGCTAGCTTTTACCACGGCATTGACTTGTTTGTCAAATTTCAGTGCTGAGTCAAATATCATGCCAAGGTTTTTGACGTGAGGTTTGAGTAGTGGGGTAAGGCTTCCAAGGCTGCCTGCTATCATTTTGATTGAGTCCGATGGCAATTTTCCTACAAAGAGTGCTTTATTGTTTTATGTGGGCATATGGAGAAACACAACAATGGAATGCATCACCGGAAATAATGTTAGGAGCAAATTCAGCAGTTTTCAAAAGGGAATTAAAAGCATTTGATATGGGATAATTCATCAGGTCATGGAAAAGACCAGGGCAGTGTGAATATATGGATGACATTTCTTTCAAAAACCTACATCCCATATAATACATCAAATAGTCTTGGAACTGAGCTAAAGTAGAGATGTATTAATATTATACAATTTTACAAATTTGTGTTTCCACTGGGGGATACAATTTGCCACAATTGTACAAATTAAATAAGAATGCAGACAATCGATAATTTTTAATCAATATGATTAATATATGGAAAGTTGTGGAGAGCTCTATTGTTCATATATCCGTCAGAATACATCATCCTACATTTGATGCTGATAAAAGTGTGCATAGATAATATAAGAAGTGTGCACATCAAGACAGTGAGGAGTAAGTATTCATGTATTCACGGACTAACCATAGAATATATTGTTTTGGCATAAACTACAGCTGAGATCGGGAAGTTTAGAAGTAATTATACAAAACAGTTTGAGATTCATTATCACCAAGAGAACAAAATCTTGGTGTTTTTTTAAATATAATTAAACAAATTAAACAGCATGTTAAATTGGCATCAAGCAGAGTTTGAAATGATAAAGACAATGGTGGGTAGGATCGTTATTTAGGAGATTCTGCGTAAATTTCTAAAACAAACATTCTGACATAATGCTCTGCTAAACAGTATAGTGTCAGCCAATCCAAAGTGTGACAATATTTTAGAATTGGTCTCATTTATAGCACATTGTGGTATCAGTTAAGTCATACATGAAACATCAAAATGTGTTTGATCACAATATGACATAAATTTAAGCCTTTTATTCTGCAGATGCAATGATCCTCCATTTTATATATCTCTATTTTGGCCAATATTAACATTACAATATTAATGTTAATATTGGCCAAAATAGAGGTATATAAAATGGAGGATCATCTGCAGAGCCTGTTTGGTCAATTTCTGTGTAAAGCTGAAAGCTGCAAATCGGTGCCAGGTTGTCTAGGTCCTAGATTGAACTATCAGACAAGGTGAGGTCCAGATGTCCTCTCTATTGTTAAAATGTATGAGGACTTTGCAGAGAAACCCAGAGGTGTTGCAGATGCATTAGCATGATTGGCTGGCTGCAGAAGGATTGTAAATACTGTTAATAATGTTGCAAGATGTTTGTGTTACTGTTTGATGATTGGCTGAAGTTTGAAGCCTTGTTTGAATGTTTATACTCCCCAGGAGAATGTTGCACTACTTGGGTCAACTGACTCCTTTCCAGAAGCTTCTGTAGAAACATTGTAATGGGGTGCTTTGTAATTGGGTTGGGGAACTGTCAATAACACCTTAACGACCACGGATGAACACGGAGGGGAGGCTGGCTGGACTATGGTGCCTTCCTCACCTTGGTGCCATTTATGTTATGTTGTGTCGTGGACTTTCTGTGTTTGTGCTTTTAAAAATTTTTTAATTCAATTTCAATTTTATTTTTAATAGGTTTTATTATTTATTTATTATTTATTTTTATTATTTTTTTGTGATTATTATATGATACTGTCTGTAAGGGAAATTCATTTTGTTGTCTCAAATTGAGACAATGACAATAAATTTGAATACAATACAATACAATACAATAATGTAATCGATATGTGTGATTGGTTTGTAGGGGCCACCACCCCCATGTAGATCTGCCCCACAGGATTCGATGACCTATAAAAGGTAACCCCCACGAGGATCGTTGTCGATCTTCTGGAGGAGCGCTTGGGACTGTGTAACCTTTTGGAAGTATCTGCTTGCACGAGGCTGAAGGGCTTGGACAAGCAGAGACAAGGATCAATCCCGTGGTGTGGCTAGGTATCGTATAGGGAATTCGTTATTGTTTCATGAATAAAAGTTTAGTGGTCCAGTACTTGACTGTGTTTTATTGAACTAGACTAAGGGGGGTTACCTCCATGAGCATAATTACAGTAACATACCTTGAAGCATGCAATAGATAGCAAATAATCAGATATAATCTAATGTGCACATCTGTATGGTTGATTATATGATTCAAAGTATACTTGAGAGCATCAGCTTTAAGAAACACAAGATTTAAATTGACAAAAAAGAGCTCTTTATAATTAATGTAATGGTACGGTAGTGATAATGCTCAACGTGTAATGTATCAATTGTTTATGTTATGGTATTATGGTGCTGAGACATGGTATGGTCTTACAAAACTTACAAAATTCTTAAGGGGTTGGACAGGCTAGATGCAGGAAGATTGTTCCCGATGTTAGGGAAGTCCAGGACAAGGGGTCACAGCTTAAGGATAAGGGGGAAATCCTTTAAAACCGAGATGAGAAGAACTTTTTTCACACAGAGAGTGGTGAATCTCTGGAACTCTCTGCCACAGAGGGTGGTTGAGGCCACTTCATTGGCTACATTTAAGAGGGAGTTAGATGTGGCCCTTGTGGCTAAGGGGATCGGGGTATGGAGAGAAGGCAGGTACGGGATACTGAGTTGGATGATCAGCCATGATCATATTGAATGGCGGTGCAGGCTCGAAGGGCCGAATGGCCTACTCCTGCACCTAATTTCTATTTCTATGATGTTTTATCCATTCATTTATCCATGATATTTTATGTTTTGTTACTTTCTATGAATATTAAATTCAATTATTAATATGTCTGAATGTGCAAAAGTATGATCTAACAAAATCATTAAGACTATGTGTTTTAAGTTGGAACTCTCAACTGAAAGAATGCAATTTTCCATCACTAAGATAGGTGTGCCTGATTTTATGTTATTTACATGCACTGACAGCCATTTCTTATTAAGGGCAGATCAATACAATGTATTGCAAATTCTCTGCTGTGTTAATGCAATGAAAAATTCATGTACATCAATATATGTTTAAAGAAATAAAATTGCAGGGCTCTGGGATAAGAACAAAGGAATGGAACTAATCAGATATTCCTTCCAAAGAGCAACCCTTGATATGATGGCTTCTGCCTGTGCTGTTCGAATCAACATTCTAGCCATGATGTACTAGACAGATAATCTAGGGGGTAGATCTCATTAGCTTGAAGCCATAAAACTCAGTGGATTCCTGAGTAACACATTTCACATGTGGCTAGCAATAATGTGCGATGGTAATCATGTATTGTCTTTCTGCTGACTGGATAGCACGCAGCAAAAGCTTTTCACTGTACTTCGGTAAACAATTATCGAAACTAAAACCTTATTATCATTAGCTCCAAATGTTTGGAATATCTTAATTTCTCAATTATAAAAGCAATCCAATAGCTTTATGAAGAAGCCATGTTTTGTGGTGTGTACTAAATATTACAAAGTGATTCATTATATTTTCCATAATAACTCACCAGCTCCTTGATGTCTCCCAACAAGAACGTCTGCCCCCACCATGCATCCCATTCCCAGCAGGCACACCCCGATTCCAATGAAGTGAAAAGCCTTGTATCTCACCAGCAGGAAGAACCAGGACAGCAACAGAACCACTGGGATAACAAAACAATCTAAAAGCTGCAACACACAAAAAGAGCAAATGATTCCGGGCAACACATGATCAATAGCTTTTATGTTTGACAATTTTCCATATGGAAATAGACATACAGACTTCAAATTTCCCTTCCTGGGTGTCTCAGATAATGACCCTTAAAATCTGTATGTAATGCTGTCCAATTATTTTTATATCCTGCTGTGCAATTTTGAGACCTGCTGGAAGTCTCTTTAATAGATGTCCCAGGTGCTGCTGCTAATAATAATCGTTCTAAACCCCACAAAATGGTTCTGACAACCAAGTTAAAGTTGGACTTCCATGTATGTACAACCTCATCATGATATGAATTCTCACTGTGTCCCAAAAATGGAATTAAATAAAAATACAAGATGGTCAGAAATAAACAGAGAAAATAGTAGAAATACTCAACAGCATCTGTGGTAAGGGAAACAGAGTTAAGGTTTCAAGTCAATCACTGTCATTCGGAGCTAAGACAAAGGGTAGTAAAGGATTGTTAATTCTAAACATCAACCTGGAGGAAACGGATGAGAATAGAGGGAGAAATCTTTCACACAGAGCGTGGTGAATCTCTGGAACTCCCTGCCACAGAAGGTAGTTGAGGCCAGTTCATTGGCTATATTTAAGAGGGAGTTAGATGTTGCCCTTATGGCTAAAGGGATCAGGGGGTTTGGAGAGAAGGCAGGTACAGGATACTGAGTTGGATGATCAGCCATGATCATATTAAATGGCGGTGCTGGCTCGAAGGGCCGAATGGCCTACTCCTGCTCCTATTTTCTATGTCTCTATGAAAAATAAATGTTGTAATTGTAAGACACAAA
The DNA here is from genome assembly GCF_028641065.1 of Leucoraja erinaceus. Classification (NCBI taxonomy): domain Eukaryota; kingdom Metazoa; phylum Chordata; class Chondrichthyes; order Rajiformes; family Rajidae; genus Leucoraja; species Leucoraja erinaceus. The sequence continues at coordinate 60,157,144 of NC_073381.1, forward strand.
CTATTGAAATGCTGGAAATAAAACAAGATGCTGCTGAAATTCTGACAGTCCAATAGCATCTGTGCAAAGAGATATATGTGAATTGAGGATATTTCATCAGAATTTGCGGATTACTTCTGATGCAAACTGGAAATGCTGGTAATGTGAACGTGCTGAATTTCAATGTTAAGACCCAAGGAATGTAGCATGATTGGTCAGAGAATGAGGTGCTGATCATTACGCCTATGTTGCACTTCATGGGAATAATGCAGGAAGTCAAAGACAGATCAGAATGGAAGTTAAATGGAATATTAAACTGACGGGCAAACCCAATAGCTTTGAATCTCATTTAAGGTATTAAAAAGGTGCTCTGCGAAATAGTCACCAAACCACATTTGATTCCTCCTATGTAGAAGAGACCACATTGTGAGCATCAAAACCAGTAAACTGAAGCAGAAGTACAAGTGAATCTCTGCTTCACCTGTATGCTTCCTTAGATGGTGGGTAGAGAAGAGGGTTAAAAAAGAGCAAGTATTGCATCAGATTGTTCCTTGAGGAGAGAGGGAATTGGAGCGGATGGAAGAATGAACCAGGAATTGGGGGGCTAGTCCCTTTGGAATACTGAAATGGGATGGGAGGACTTTTGTGATGATATCATGTAGAAGGTGAACATGTTGGGGAAGCTGACCAGTTTAATTGGAGGCTGGAGAGGTGGAACATGTGGACAAGAGGAACCGTAAGCTTCATCTGGGTGGGCGGATGTGTGAAAAATTAGGTGGGGGAGGTTACTGCTAATAAAAGCAAATCTTTTTTTCTAGATTTGTATCAAACATCATTTGAAATATATCAAATCTGCTGTTTTTAACCAGTGATTGGAACAAAATGAAGAGTAGAAAAGCTGACCTCAAATCCACTATCCCTTGGATTGCCCTCTCACATTCGCTGTATCTGACTGCACTAACTGCCATTAAGGTAAACGTGAGGTATACCAGGGGTAAGTGTAATGTTTATGGTGGAAGGTCCTGCATCGTTGGATAGTTTTTTTCCCTCGCAAATTCAGGCAAATATTCATTGATACGTCGCAGAGTTCCAATCTAAATTTGTCAAGAAGAGTTCTAGGATCCTGCTTTTACTAGTTAAAAAGGCATCTGACTGCCTGGGACATGAGGGACCTTTGTACAATGGATCATATGCCTCCTTGCAATTGCCGCTGATGAATTGTCCAAGTTAACAGGCCGGTAAGATGACTTTGAACTATTTTGAATTCCTGACTGCACCATACAGAACAAATAAAAATCACCTGAAATGATCCTGGCTTTCTGAAATAACTCAGTAAATGAGGAAAGTTTCAAAAAATAATTACTTCAGGGATTTATATGGATTGAGTGACAGTAGAGATAATTGATTCTTGCAATAACATTCCCAGAACAATGTTCAGCTTTCAAATAATTTTTACCCTTTCCTTTAAAGACGTTGAAAAGCATGAATGTTCCTTAAGTAAATAATATATGTATATGCTGAATTCTGAAGTATTGATTTTGTCCAAGTGTCAAACCAAAACTCAACTCAAAGTGAAAAGATCAAACAGGACTTTGCTACAACAATATCAAGGGATCTTGCAGCTCTGCAACCACCAAACCTAGGAATGTATAAATAATTCATTCCACAATGTTCCTAACCTGCAAATCAGTTGAATCATATATTGATCTAGTAATGTGCTTGGAATTTAATTTTAGTTTCAAATGATGTACCTTCGGAATAATTTTGACATTGGAAGATAAAGGGAACAATATCGACATTCAGCCATCCTTAATACATCTTTCCCAATTATAATTTTTATTGGTCAAAACTATTCCCCCTCATTATAAATGTTTGTGTGAAGGTAGACTTGATTTGTATTTCATCACATGGCTGTGTTTTGACATAAACAAGTAAGTGGTTTAATGGATTTCATTTAATTAATTAAGATATATTTTGTACATATCGCACTGCAAAATTTAACCTCATCTCTGAAAATGTAAACTTACCTTCTTAATAAAACACTAGAACTAAATGTTGGTACTTCAATTGTGTAAACAATTGAAAATTCAAGCCCAAATAGTCCACAAAAATTGATCTAAAAATTGTCATGATGAACAAAAGTGTCATATTTATTTGGTGTGCAAAGCAAACACACATCACACACACAGAACTGTGCAGGTCAATGTATGACTTTTTTTTTTGCTCTTCTTCGATTCAAAATACATGGTCACAAGTATATATGCAATAACAAGGAACTGCAGATGCTGGTTCATACCAAAGATGGGCACAGAATGCTGGAGTAACGAACATGGCCTGCTGAGTTATACCAGTATTTTGTATCTATTTTTGTCATGTATATAGTTACCTGAAAGTGGCGTCACAGGTAAACAGAGTGATGGCAACAGCCAAGGCATTGAGCATAGGAATTGGGACAGTATGCTACAGGTGCACAAATCGTTAGTTAGACCACACAAATTGCACACAGTACGAATCACTGGAAGGAAGGATATAGGAAGGATACATTTAAGCTCGCAAGAGTGCAGAAAAGATGCACAAAATTGTTGCCTGGACTGGAGGACTTGGAAAGGAAAGATTGGATAGGCCAGAACTGTTTTCCCTGGAGCCAATCAAGTTGCAGGGTGACCTTAAAGATTTATAAATTCACGAGGGCCGTAGAAAGGGCAGATAGTTTTCTTCCCTGGGTAGGAGAGTCTAAAACATGAGGGCAAAGGTTCACATGTCAGAGGAAAAATGTAAAGGGAATCGGAGGGGCAAGTTTTTCCAGACTGAGGGTAGTGGGTGTATGAAATGAATTTCCTTTGGAGGGGGTTAAGGTAGGATCAAATTTTAAAATATATTTGTACAGGTGCATTGATCGGAAAGTTTTAGATGGATAAACAAAATACTATTTGTATAGCGTTTTGTTTAATTTGGAAGCTCAAGTTCCAATTCCAAATTTCACTTAAAAGAGTTCACTATGGGGAAAGTCTGAGAAATTTTAAAGGCAGACTATTATCTAAATGAAGAAAAATATGAAACACAGAGGGATCTAAGTTTTCTTGTACATGCACAATTTAGTTCATGTTATAGGAGCAGAATTAGGCCATTCGGCCCATCAAATCTACTCTGCCCTTCAATCGTGGGTGATCTATCTTTCCCTCTCAACCCCATTCGCCTGCCGTCTCCCCATAACCCTGACACCCGTACTAATGGACCAAAACCCATATGGACCAAAGGCAGGCGATTGAGATTGGTATAGATTGTCCGTCAGCAATCTCAGTCGGTGAGCAACTTGGGCTGAAGGGCCTGTTTCTGTGTGTTGCATAACTCTCTGATTCTATCTGTAGAATTCTCCTTGAACTAGCAAATGGTTTTTAAATAAATTATTTACAATAGCTGTCCAAAGGCGGTTGTGAGACAAGTATTAGAAGAATAGCTATATATTAAATATCACACCCTGTACGCATTATTTCATATGGGTAAATATATGACTGAAGATATAATTTGAAAATGCCACACACTGAATAAAATGACTTAATTGAGGAATGACTTTAATATCATGGAGGTGAATTTAGAGCAGCAGGATGTGGCTTAGAGTAAATCAGCTGTCAGCTTTCCACCTAATGGAAAATGGAATAGACTCAATGGAAAAAATGAATCTTCTGAGAGATCTCTCCACCCAAGATACAGGGCATGGTCAAAAAGGGTTTGTCAATATATTTTAAACTAATTTCAAGTAGCACCTAATGCTGCAGGAAAAAATGAGACCCAATTAGAAATTACAATGCAGTGTTGAATGACTGAAATCTGGAAAGAAATCAAAACCTACTTGTATCATTCCATCGGTTATGGTCATTACATGAATATTTAGGAAACGTATGCTTCATTGTCATTCCCTACTTCTAGGAGCTGATCAATTGATTGAACTCAGCCACCAAACCTTGAAAAGAGAGACATTGGTGGCAAAGGCAAAGGAAGGAAAAGCAAGCTGTTATTAATAATTCACATGGGGTGACTTATCTTCACTCTCAGCAACACTGACATTTAAAGCATTGAATTAAAAACATCTTGCAGCTTAGGTATTCACTCATTAGAAACCACCAATCTATGCCCTTTGCTCCATATTCAAATAATAGATCAATCAAAGCATAATTTTCACAAAGTATGCCAAATCCTGCATATAATTAATTAAATAATATCCAAGTATCTTCACTTGCAATTGGTTTCTGAATGATTACACTGGAAGTTTAAGATTGGTTTCTTCACACTTTCTTCCATTTCTGTTATAATTTATTTCTGATATTCATGCCGTTGTAACGGCACCATACGTGGTGAATAAAGGTGAGACGTCAGGCCGGTTCAAAGAGTCATTTATTCAGTGGTGACACGTTAGGTTGGTGCGCTAACTATAATACAATGTTGCTGTAGCTGAGCGAGGTTGTTATCTCGGGCTCAGCTACCTGTCGGCTTCTCAAGGTCTCGCGGTGAGAGACCTTTAGTACCAGGACATTCCCTCTAGCCCATGACGTCCCGTGCCCACCCTCGTATCTCCTGACGAGGGTTCGAGCATGAGTGCCCCGTGTTTAGGCTGACGCCACACCGTCAGGATATAACTAAACACTAAATTGGTCAAACAGTAGGATCTACAGTGCCCTCCATAATGTTTGGGACAAAGACCCATCATTTATTTATTTGCCTCTGCACTCCACAATTTGAGATTTGTAATAGAAAAAAATCACATGTGGTTAAAGTGCACATTGTCAGATTTTATTATAGGCCATTTTTATACATTTTGGTTTCACCATGTAGAAATTACATTGGCGTACATAATCCCCCCAATTCAGAGCACTACAATGGTTGGGACACAGCAATGTAATGCAAATGAAAGTAGTCATGTTTAGTATTTTGTTGCATATCCTTTGAATGCAATGACTGCTTGAAGTCTGTGATTCATGGACATCACCAGTTGCTGGGTGTCTTCTCTGGTGATGCTTTGCCAGGCCTGCATTGCAGCCATCTTTAGCTTATGCTTGTTTTGGAGGCTGGTCCCCTTCAGTTTTCTCTTCAGCATATAAATGGCATGCTCAATTGGGTTCAGATCAGGTGATTGACTTGGCCACTCAAGAATTGACAATTTTTTAGCTTTGAAAAACACCTTTGTTGCTTTAGCAGTATGTTTGGGATCATTGTCTTGCTGTAGAATGAACCACCGGCCAATGAGTTTTGAGGCATTTGTTTGAACTTGAGCAGATAGGATGTGTCTTTACACTTCAGAATTTGTTATGCTATTACCATCAGCAGTTGTATCATCAATGAAGATAAGTGAGCCAGTACCTTCAGCAGCCATACATGCCCAGGCCATAACACCCCCACCACCATGTTTCACAGATTAGGTGGTATGCTTTGGATCTTGGGCAGTTCCTTCTCTCCTCCACAATTTGCACTTGCCATCACTCTGATATAACTTAATCTTCGTCTCATCTGTCAACAAGACGTTTTTCCAGAACTGTGGTTGCTATTTTAAGTACTTCTTGGCAAACTGTAACCCGGCCATCCTATTTTTGCAGCTAACCAGTGGTTTGCATCTTGCAGTGTAGCCTCTGTATTTATGTTCATGAAGTCTTCTGGGGACAGTAGTCATTGGCAAATCCACAAGTGTCTCATGAAAAGTGTTTCAGATCTGTTGGACAGGTGTTTGGGGTTTTTCCTTATTATAGAGTAGGAGTAGGAGCAAAGAGTAGGAGTAAACGGGTCCTTTTCACAATGGCAGGCAGTGACTAGTGGGGTACCGCAAGGCACAGTGCTGGGACCCCAGCTATTTACAATATATATTAATGATCTGGATGAGGGAATTGAAGGCAATATCTCCAAGTTTGTGGATGACACTAAGCTGGGGGGGCAGTGTTAGCTGTGAGGAGGATGCTAGGAGACTGCAAGGTGACTTGGATAGGCTGGGTGAGAGGGCAAATGTTGGGCAGATGCAGTATAATGTGGATAAATGTGAGGTTATCCATTTTGGTGGCAAAAACAGGAAAGCAGACTATTATCTAAATGGTGGCCGACTATGAAAAGGGGAGATGCAGCAAGACCTGGGTGTCATGGTACACCAGTCATTGAAAGTAGGCATGCAGGTGCAGCAGGCAGTGAAGAAAGCGAATGGTATGTTAGCTTTCATTGCAAAAGGATTTGAGTATAGGAGCAGGGAGGTTCTACTGCAGTTGTACAGGGTCTTGGTGAGACCACACCTGGAGTATTGCGTACAGTTTTGGTCTCCAAATCTGAGGAAGGACATTATTGCCATAGAGGGAGTGCAGAGAAGGTTCGCCAGACTGATTCCTGGGATGTCAGGACTGTCTTATGAAGAAAGACTGGATAGACTTGGTTTATACTCTCTAGAATTTAGGAGATTGAGGGGGGATCTTTTAGAAACTTACAAAATTCTTAAGGGGTTGGACAGGCTAGATGCAGGAAGAT